>NC_141051.1:22774249-22779249 GCF_041138505.1 Cibotium barometz
TAGGTACATAGAGGTAGGGGAAAGAAGACCTCCTGGTGGAAGAGGAAGGTTTGGGAATAGAGGTCACGGAAATTTTTGTGCAACAAGAAGAAACCACGAAAGTTCCGGAGGAACCACTACCTTCACATGCTACTATATTGCCAACAAACAGCCTCTTGGACATACCAAAGTGGAATGTGCCATGAAGAAAAAGCATGACGAAGAAAGACAAACAGAACTGATGCAGCTCAAGGAGAATCCACGAAGTGCCAACATGATGCAGGTAGAAGACATGCAATTAGAGGTGCATAACATCCTAGCAGTAACAAGGGCTAAGGCACACGAATCTAGGGTGGTGATAACTCCCACACGAAGTCCTCGCCTTACTATCCACAGTGCAACAGTCAAGCGAAGTCCACCAACAGGGTGCTTACCAAGATTTTGAAGAAGATCATAAATGCAAACAAGAATGATTGGGACCAAAAGTTAGATGCTACACTATGGGCATTCAAAACATCATTCAAGGTCACTATTGGGCAAACACCATTCAAAATGGTTTATGGTTTGAAAGCAGCCATGCCAATGGAATACGTGGTACCCAATCTTAGAATAGCAATTCAAGAGAAGCTTCGAATGGAAAAATCAAAGGAGCATAGAATACATGAACTCCTAGCCTTAGAAGAAGAAAGACAAACTAGCTTGTTGATAGCAGAAATAGTGCAAATAAGAAGGAAGGCTTGGACAGACAGACATCTCAAGCATAGAATTTTTGAAAAAGGTGACTCTGTGTTAGTTTACAATGCCAAACTGGGACCCCATCCGGGGAAATTCAAGATCAGGTGGATAGGACCATTGAAAGTGAAAGACATGGTCAGCCAAAATGCGTTTTCCCTAGAGAACTTGGATGGAACGCCCTTCTTGAAAATGTTCAATGGTTTTAGGAGGATCAGGAAGTACAAAGGCCATCTGGTGGAAGTCCCTCCAGAAGGAGAAGAAGCATAAGATCAAGAGACAGTCTGGGGCATCTTTTTCGGCATGATTTCAATTATAGAAGTCAATGCGGAAGATCATGTAAATCGCAAGACTATGGAAGAGTGGCCAATCTACAAGAATCTCTTGGTATTGCAACAAATCACAGTCCGAATGACAAAAGAGCAAGTGATCAGACATGTGCCAGCCCGAGCCACGTGGATGATTGCATGAAGGACAAGTGTCATAGCATCATCAAATCTCCACTTGTAATGGTAAGGCATAAAAATGGCACAAATGTCTTAATTCCATTAAATCGAGGTGGTAGCCATGATGCAAATCAAAGGTCACATCACATCAAAAATAGGGAAGCCAAAAATGACAATACCCCAAAAAAGGAAGCTAAGAAGAGGAAGCATTGGCAAAAAGAGCACAAACACTCGTGTTCTCATTCTATGCTCTCGCTTGAACCAACCACAACCATCTGCAAGATTCTTCCAGACAACAACACCATGCCAAAAATCAACAAAAGGCTCAGGTCTACAAAAAACCAGAGAAGAGTCTAAGCATGCCGATGTTCATACGAGACCTGAGGAAGTAGGAGAATCAAGAATGGGTGAAAAGGTGTGGGCTCGAAAAGCTTTTCGACTGACAGTGGGAGGAAATGCAGGACCCAGAAGACAGAGTGAATCTCATCAATCAGTTCTTGGAAACCAACACTATGCATGTGGAGGGGAAGGAGCCAATAAGAATATCAAAAAACATAGTGCACCATGCGTGCTGGATCTGCCCATTGATGGTGTTCTGGATACAAGAATGAAGCCAAGGGTAGAGGAAGAGATCCCTGATGCAGGATCTTTGAAAGCGTGTGAGAGGATCTTCTGGGCCATGGTTAGCAACCCCTTGTCCCTATGAAGTTGTTAGCTGGGGAGTTGTGCTTCCAAATTTTTGGGTAATTTGTCCCAGCGACTTGGACCTTCTTGTGCCTTTTGTGCCAGTGCTATTACCCATGGTTGCAGTTCTATGGGTATGATGATCTTTGTCCTGGCACACATTTTCCCTTTTTGGGCTACTTCTTCCTTCTTTTTCTGTTGTTCGCCTTCCTTCTTCTTCTTCTCTACGTCCTCCTTCCTTTTCCTTTCTTCTTCCTATTTTCTTTTCTCTACTTCTTTACCCTTTTTCTTTCTTTTAGCTTCGACAACAGCTTCCTGTTTCTTTTTCTCCTCTAGTTCTTTTTTCCTTTCTTCTTCTTCAGCCTTCTGTTTCTTGACCTCTTCTAGGTCAGGCAGCAGTTCTTCATCAACTCTATTTTTCCTCTTTTTACTTGCTTTCTAGGCAATCTTTTGCCACTCCTCCTCATTGTCCACATCATCCTCAAACGAACTGAATGCTACAGTAGAGGAGTACAAAACAAAGCCCCAGAGTACCATCATAAAGCTTAGTGCACTTAACCAGAAGCAACATGGTATGCTAATAAGTGCCACAAACAAGACCAAGGAGCAGAGCTCAAGTCACAATCAATGGCGCAAAATAATGAGGAGCTGTAGAGGAAGATAGCCATGGCGGAAAGGTCACTAGTGGATTAAAAAGAATTGAGTGAAGGAAAAATCAAATCCCTTACCAGTGACAGAAAATTACTCCAATCATAGATACGAAGGCTACGAGTGGAGTTGGAAGAGGCCAGGAAGCTAGCCAAAGTCTAGGCTTGACACAATTCAAGATCTAAAGAACCAGGTGGTAGTAGATAGCACAACACCATTGGCCATAGCTTGGCCATAGCTCTTGGCCATAGCTCAATCAGATGCACAAGCCCTAAAGAACCCAGAAGAAGAAGAAGTTATGTGTCTTCTGCTAGATGCCAAAGCAGCCAATGAGGATTAGAACAATGAAGGCTAGATTAAGCAAAGTATGGGATCAAGCGCTGCAAGCTTTGGTGGAGATCCAAGAACAAATGTCTTGCAAGTCCCAACAAGTTATCCATAACCTAGAGGATAACAATGATAATAATGATGGGGAGAAATAGAAAACACACCAACAACAATAGCAACACCAACAACATCTACAACAACAATAGCAATAGCCAGCAAGCCATGAATCTCCCAGAACCGATACTTCTAGAAAGGGGAAACAAACATAAGGAGAAGATCAGAGTCTAATATAGGCACTAGGCGGAACATTGGAAGGAGGCAAAGAGGTTGGTGTGGAAAGGAACAAGTTATTGCAATTGGAGTTGCAAGAGGACACGCCCACAAAAGAGTATGCAGATATATTAAGGGATGCACTTCAGGAAAGGGACGAGGGAAGAGACCAAGCATAGGAATACAAATAGAAGTTGGAAAGAAGCACAAAGTTTGAAATGGATGCCATCAAGGAGTTGAATACACTAGAACTTGAATCGCAACAGTGCATGGAAAATGAAAACCAGCACCTGAAGACTAAGAAAGTTATAGAGCTGCCTTGGATGCACAAATAGAAGAAGCGCGGCAAGTAGCCAAAAAAGTGTATCAGACATTATTAGAAAACAAGGCTACAATGGAAATTGGAGCTGAGGAAGCAAAGGAAGAAATTTCCAGACTCCAAGAAAAGAATGCAAAAGTAAGAGTATATGCGGAGCTGAGCACTGAAAACACAGAGATTCTATCACCCGGTGTGCCTAAAAAGGAAAGAGGTGAACTACTGGTTGAGGTATGAAAGCTGCATGATGCCAACCAAGCTTTACTCAAAGAAAATGAATGCCTCAAAGACCGATTGAACAACAGTTCCTCAACTCCGTGGGCCAGCATAGACAACCCATTCTTTGAGGCATGTCATGTGATGTTTTCTGAATTGCTGAAGGTGAATATAGAGTTTCCACAGTACTTTAAAAATGTAGAGAGAATAGAGTCTATACTTACTCGGAAACCTCTTCCGCACGTACACAATTTTTATTCTCACAGACACCCGAGGGAAAGAGAATGCTTCCACCCAGAATGCAACCACCTGTAAGTGTCAACACATGGGAATGGAGCACTTCAGAAGCAGTAGCAAAAAGAGCAAAAAGCCCTTCTTCAGATAATCTGAAAGAGTATGAGGAAGCTGCCCAGTGTAGAGGCGGTGGGACTGTAACCACCTTGGAGCCGTTGCCAGGGTCAGGAAGGCACAACTTAAAAGAGTGATCAACTACTATAGAAAAGAGAGATAGATGAGAAGAGTCTGTTGGTGTGTGAGTTTGCAAACTCATGGTCTGTGTGCTACATTGTAGCCTTGTAAGCTTGCAAAATGTTAATTGATTGTCATGTCATGAAGCTTGCAATGTGTCTGAGTCTTACAAATATCTTTTGTCTCACTTGTAATACTTCTGCAATGGATCAAGGGGCACACTTGTTATTACTCATCCTCGTGTCAACTTTTACTCTGAAGTGAATGATTATGTTGTAGTTGTGCTCATGTGTGCATGTTAAGTGAGAGCTAAGTGTGGAAGAAAGTGATGCACATTCACTACACACACAAGCTTGCCCACGAGAGAGATGTCCGAAGCATTCCCAACAACAACTTTAGAATTGGTGTTTGAAACCTGAACCTCTAGCGGGAGTCCTCATGTCTCCCATGGCATTGCCTGACTAGGCAACCACCCCAGACTGTTGTCTTGCCATTCTGCTAATAGGGAGATTAGCGAGAAACACCCATGCCTTTTTTTTTAAAAAGATACTAAAACTTTAAAAAGAAATTAAAACTAGGAAGAATGTATGTGAATAAAATATATTTTATATTGCTCGATTGGTAAGGCCTTTAGCCATATACAAAAAAAGCAAGGAAGGTATGGTTAATTGAAATCTTCATCGGATTCCTCTGGCTCGTCTTCATCTTCATTTGCTTTGCCTACTTCACGTTCATAGTCCAGATCTTCCTAGGGAACAATATAGTTTAAAACCAAATTAGATTAAATAGAAGAGAATAGTAAAGTAGACACTTACACAAAAGCGAGTAATAAAGGAGGATTTTCCTCACGAGCCAAAGTGCAATGCTCCTCGCTTCTGTAATCTTGAAGCACTTGCCGCCGCTTGTTGTTGTGA